>NC_044565.1:92621726-92645635 GCF_007565055.1 Rhinopithecus roxellana
CCCTCCCTTCTTGGAACAGTTTGCTAACACTGTTGTCCTGGATTCTGCAAAGTGATATTTGGGAGCTCATTGAGGGCTATGGTGAAAAAGCAAATATCCTCCCATAATAACTGGAGAGAAGCTCTCTGAGAAAATGTATTGCCATGTGTGAATGCAACTCACAGAGTTACACGTTTCTCTTCAGTGATCCGTTTGCTAACACAGTTTTCTAGAAATCTGCAATTAGATACTTCATAGCGCAATGAAGCTTACGGTGACAAAGGAAATATACTCAGTTGAAAACTAGAAAGAAGCTTCTTAGAAACTTCTTGGTGATGTGTGAATCATCTCACAGAGTTACACTTATGTTTCGTGGAGCAGTCCATTAACACTGTCTTTGAGGAACTGAGAAGGGCTTCTTTGCATCGCATTGAGGCCTACGCTGAGAAGGAAATTTCATCCGTTCAAACGTGAAAGAAGCTTTCTGAGAAACTTCTTTCTGATCTTGAGTTCACCTCACAGACTTATAACTTAAACCTCAGAAGCAGTTTGCTATCACTCTTTTCGTGGAATCTTTCAAGTGATACTTGGGAGCCCATAGGGGCCCATGGTGAAAAAGGAAATCTCCTCACATAATAACCAGAGAGAAGCTTTCTAGAGATTGCTTTCTGATGTGTGACTTCATCTCACAGAGTTCCACCCTTCCCTTCTTGGAACAGTTTGCTAACACTGTTGCCCTGGATTCTGCAAAGTGACATTTGGGAGCTCATTGAGGGCTATGGTGAAAAAGCAAATATCCTCCCATAATAACTGGAGAGAAGCTCTCTGAGAAACTGCATTGCCATGTGTGAATGCAACTCACAGAGTTACACGTTTCTCTTCAGTGATCAGTTTGCTAACACAGTTTTCTAGAAACCTGCAATTAGATACTTCATAGCGCAATGAAGCTTACGGTGACAAAGGAAATGTACTCAGTAGAAAACTAAAAAGAAGCTTTCTTAGAAACTTCTTGGTGATGTGTGAATTCATCTCACAGAGTTACACTTATGTTTCGTGGAGCAGTCCATTAACACTGTCTTTGAGGAAACTGAGAAGGGCTTCTTTGCATCTCATTGAGGCCTACGCTGAGAAAGGAAATTTCATCCGTTCAAAACGTGAAAGAAGCTTTCTGAGAAACTTCTTTCTGATCTGTGACTTTATCTCACAGGCTTATAACTTAGACTTCAGGAAGCAGTTTGCTAACCCTCTTTTCGTGGAATCTGGAAAGTTATATTTGGGTGCCCATAGGGGCCCATGGTGAAAAAGGAAATCTCCTCACATAATAACCAGAGAGAAGCTTTCTAGAGATTGCTTTCTGATGTGTGACTTCATCTCACAGAGTTCCACCCTTCCCTTCTTGGAACTGTTTGCTAACACTTTTGCCCTGGATTCTGCAAAGTGATATTTGGGAGCTCATTGAGGGCTATGGTGAAAAAGCAAATATCCTCCCATAATAACTGGAGAGAAGCTCTCTGAGAAACTGCATTGCCATGTGTGAATGCAACTCACAGAGTTACACGTTTCTCTTCAGTGATCAGTTTGCTAACACAGTTTTCTAGAAACCTGCAATTAGATACTTCATAGCGCAATGAAGCTTACGGTGACAAAGGAAATATACTCAGTAGAAAACTAGAAAGAAGCTTTCTTAGAAACTTCTTGGTGATGTGTGAATTCATCTCACAGAGTTACACTTATGTTTCGTGGAGCAGTCCATTAACACTGTCTTTGAGGAAACTGAGAAGGGCTTCTTTGCATCGCATTGAGGCCTACGCTGAGAAAGGAAATTTCATCCGTTCAAAACGTGAAAGAAGGCATTTGAGGGGCGGAGCAAGATGGCCGAATAGGAACAACTCCAGTCTCCAACTCCCAGCGCGAGCGACACAGAAGACCGGTGATTTCTGCATTTTCAACTGAGGTACTGGGGTCATCTCACTAGGGAGTGCCGGACAATCGGTGCTGGTCAGCTGCTGCAGCCTGACCAGCGAGAGCTGAAGCAGGGCGAGGCATCGCCTCACCTGGAAGCGCAAGGGGGAAGGGGATCCGTTTTCCTAGCCAGGGGAACTGAGACACACAACACCTGGAAAATCGGGTAACTCCCACCCCAATACTGCGCTGTAAGCATACAGGCATTCCAGGAGAATATATCCCACACCTGGCCGGGAGGGTCCCACGCCCACGAAGCCTCCCTCACTGCTAACACAGCAGTCTGCCGCGATCTATCCGCAAGGCAGCAGCGAGGCTGGGGGAGGGGCGCCCGCCATTGCTGAGGCTTAAGTAGGTAAACAAAGCCGCTGGGAAGCTCGAACTGGGTGGAGCTCACAGCAGCTCAAGGAAGCCTGCCTGTCTCTGTAGTCTCCACCTCTGGGGACAGAGCACAGCTGAAGACCAACAGGGAAGTAGCGGGAGCCGGTGCAGACGCGAACGACTCTGTCTGACAGCTTTGGGGAGAGCCGCGGATCTCCCAACGCGGAGGTTGAGATCTGAGAACGGACAGACTGCCTGCTCAGGTGTGTCCCTGACCCCTGAGTAGCCTAGCTGGGAGAAATCCCCCACTAGGGGCAGTCTGACACCCCACACCTCACAGGGTGGAGTACACCCCTGAGAGGACACTTCCAAAGGAAGAATCAGACAGGTACACTCGCTGTTCAGCAATATTCTATCTTCGGCAACCTCTGCTGCTGATACCCAGGCAAACAGGGTCTGGAGTGGACCTTAAGCAATCTCCAACAGACCAACAGAGAGTCCTTCTGACTGTCAGAAGGAAAACTATCAAACAGGAAGGACACCTATACCAAAACCCCATCAGTTCGTCACCACCATCAAAGACCAGAGACAGATAAAACCACAAAGATGGGGAAGAAGCAGGGCAGAAAAGCTGGAAATTCAAAAAATAAGAGCGCATCTCCCCCTGCAAAGGAGCGCAGCCCATCACCAGCAACGGATCAAAGCTGGTCAGAGAATGACTTGGACGAGAGGAGAGAAGAAGGCTTCAGTCCATCAAACTTATCAGAGCTAAAGGAGGAATTACGTACCCAGCGCAAAGAAACTAAAAATCTTGAAAAAAGAGTGGAAGAATTGACAGCTAGACTCATTAATGCAGAGAAGATCATAAACGAAATGACAGAGATGAAAACCATGACACGAGAAATACGTGACAAATGCACAAGCTTCAGTAACCGACTCGATCAACTGGAAGAAAGAGTATCAGCGATTGAAGATCAAATGAATGAAATGAAGCGAGAAGAGAAACCAAAAGAAAAAAGAAGAAAAAGAAATGAGCAAAGCCTGCAAGAAGTATGGGATTACGTAAAAAGACCAAATCTACGTCTGATTGGGGTGCCTGAAAGTGAGGGGGAAAATGGAACCAAGTTGGAAAACACTCTTCAGGATATCATCCAGGAGAACTTCCCCAACCTAGTAGGGCAGGCCAACATTCAAATTCAGGAAATACAGAGAACGCCACAAAGATACTCCTCCAGAAGAGCAACTCCAAGACACATAATTGCCAGATTCACCAAAGTTGAAATGAAGGAAAAAATCTTAAGGGCAGCCAGAGAGAAAGGTCGGGTCACCCACAAAGGGAAGCCCATCAGACTAACAGCAGATCTCTCGGCAGAAACTCTACAAGCCAGAAGAGAGTGGGGGCCAATATTCAACGTTCTTAAAGAAAAGAATTTTCAACCCAGAATTTCATATCCAGCCAAACTAAGTTTCATAAGTGAAGGAGAAATAAAATCCTTTACAGATAAGCAAATGCTTAGAGATTTTGTCACCACCAGGCCTGCCTTACAAGAGACCCTGAAGGAAGCCCTAAACATGGAAAGGAACAACCGGTACCAGCCATCGCAAAAACTTGGCAAAATGTAAAGACCATCGAGGCTAGGAAGAAACTGCATCAACTAACGAGCAAAATAACCAGTTAATATCATAATGGCAGGATCAAGTTCACACATAACAATATTAACCTTAAATGTTAATGGACTAAATGCTCCAATTAAAAGACACAGACTGGCAAACTGGATAAAGAGTCAAGACCCATCAGTCTGCTGTATTCAGGAGACCCATCTCACATGCAGAGACATACATAGGCTCAAAATAAAGGGATGGAGGAAGATCTACCAAGCAAATGGAGAACAAAAAAAAGCAGGGGTTGCAATCCTAGTCTCTGATAAAACAGACTTTAAACCATCAAAGATCAAAAGAGACAAAGAAGGCCATTACATAATGGTAAAGGGATCAATTCAACAGGAAGAGCTAACTCTCCTAAATATATATGCACCCAATACAGGAGCACCCAGATTCATAAAGCAAGTCCTTAGAGACTTACAAAGAGACTTAGACTCCCATACAATAATAATGGGAGACTTCAACACTCCGCTGTCAACATTAGACAGATCAACGAGACAGAAAGTTAACAAGGATATCCAGGAATTGAACTCATCTCTGCACCAAGCGGACCTAATAGACATCTATAGAACTCTCCACCCCAAATCAACAGAATATACATTCTTCTCAGCACCACATCGCACTTATTCCAAAATTGACCACATAATTGGAAGTAAAGTACTCCTCAGCAAATGTAAAAGAACAGAAATTATAACAAACTGTCTCTCAGACCACAGTGCAATCAAACTAGAACTCAGGACTAAGAAACTCAATCAAAACCGCTCAACTACATGGAAACTGAACAACCTGCTCCTGAATGACTACTGGGTACATAACGAAATGAAAGCGGAAATAAAGATGTTCTTTGAAACCAATGAGAACAAAGATACAACATACCAGAATCTCTGGGACACATTTAAAGCAGTGTGTAGAGGGAAATTTATAGCACTAAATGCCCACAAGAGAAAGCAGGAAAGATCTAAAATTGACACTCTAACATCACAATTAAAAGAACTAGAGAGGCAAGAGCAATCACATTCAAAAGCTAGCAGAAGGCAAGAAATAACTAAGATCAGAGCAGAACTGAAGGAGATAGAGACACAAAAAACCCTCCAAAAATCAATGATCCAGGAGTTGGTTTTTTGAAAGATCAACAAAATTGACAGACCGCTAGCAAGGCTAATAAAGAAAAAAAGAGAGAGGAATCAAATAGATGCAATAAAAAATGATAAAGGGGATATCACCACTGACCCCACAGAAATACAAACTACCATCAGAGAATACTATAAACGCCTCTACGCAAATCAACTAGAAAATCTAGAAGAAATGGATAATTTCCTGGACACTTACACTCTCCCAAGGCTAAACCAGGAAGAAGTTGAATCCCTGAATAGACCAATAGCAGGCTCTGAAATTGAGGCAACAATTAATAGCCTACCCACCAAAAAAAGTCCAGGACCAGATGGATTCACAGCTGAATTCTACCAGAGGTACAAGGAGGAGCTGGTACCATTCCTTCTGAAACTATTCCAATCAATAGAAAAAGAGGGAATCCTCCCTAACTCATTTTATGAGGCCAACATCATCCTCATACCAAAGCCTGGCAGAGACACAACAAAAAAAGAGAATTTTAGACCAATATCCCTGATGAACATTGATGCAAAAATCCTCAATAAAATACTGGCAAACCGGATTCAGCAGCACATCAAAAAGCTTATCCACCATGATCAAGTGGGCTTCATCCCTGGGATGCAAGGCTGGTTCAACATTCGCAAATCAATAAACGTAATCCAGCATATAAACAGAACCAAAGACAAGAACCACATGATTGTCTCAATAGATGCAGAAAAGGCTTTTGACAAAATTCAACAGCCCTTCATGCTAAGAACGCTCAATAAATTCGGTATTGATGGAACGTACCTCAAAATAATAAGAGCTATTTATGACAAACCCACAGCTAATATCATACTGAATGGGCAAAAACTGGAAAAATTCCCTTTGAAAACTGGCACAAGACAGGGATGCCCTCTCTCACCACTCCTATTCAACATAGTGTTGGAAGTTCTGGCTAGGGCAATCAGGCAAGAGAAAGAAATCAAGGGTATCCAGTTAGGAAAAGAAGAAGTCAAATTGTCCCTGTTTGCAGATGACATGATTGTATATTTAGAAAACCCCATCGTCTCAGCCCAAAATCTCCTTAAGCTGATAAGCAACTTCAGCAAAGTCTCAGGATACAAAATTAATGTGCAAAAATCACAAGCATTCTTATACACCAGCAACAGACAAGCAGAGAGCCAAATCAGGAATGAACTTCCATTCACAATTGCCTCAAAGAGAATAAAATACCTAGGAATCCAGCTTACAAGGGATGTCAAGGACCTCTTCAAGGAGAACTACAAACCACTGCTCAGTGAAATCAAAGAGGACACAAACAAATGGAAGAACATACCATGCTCATGGATAGGAAGAATCAATATCGTGAAAATGGCCATACTCCCCAAGGTTATTTATAGATTCAATGCCATCCCCATCAAGCTACCAATGACTTTCTTCACAGAATTGGAAAAAACTGCTTTAAAGTTCATATGGAACCAAAAAAGAGCCCGCATTGCCAAGACAATCCTAAGTCAAAAGGACAAAGCTGGAGGCGTCACGCTACCTGACTTCAAACTATACTACAAGGCTACAGTAACCAAAACAGCATGGTACTGGTACCAAAACAGAGATATAGACCAATGGAACAGAACAGAGTCCTCAGAAATAATACCGCACATCTACAGCCATCTGATCTTTGACAAACCTGAGAGAAACAAGAAATGGGGAAAGGATTCCCTATTTAATAAATGGTGCTGGGAAAATTGGCTAGCCATAAGTAGAAAGCTGAAACTGGATCCTTTCCTTACCCCTTATACGAAAATTAACTCAAGATGGATTAGAGACTTAAATGTTAGACCTAATACCATCAAAACCCTAGAAGAAAATCTAGGTAGTACCATTCAGGACATAGGCATGGGCAAGGACTTCATGTCTAAAACACCAAAAGCAACGGCAGCAAAAGCCAAAATTGACAAATGGGATCTAATTAAACTAAAGAGCTTTTGCACAGCAAAAGAAACTACCATCAGAGTGAACAGGCAACCTACAGAATGGGAGAAAATTTTTGCAACCTACTCATCTGACAAAGGGCTAATATCCAGAATCTACAAAGAACTCAAACAAATATACGAGAAAAAAACAAACAACCCCATCAAAAAGTGGGGAAAGGATATGAACAGACATTTCTCAAAAGAAGATATTCATACAGCCAACAGACACATGAAAAAATGCTCATCATCACTGGCCATCAGAGAAATGCAAATCAAAACCACAATGAGATACCATCTCACACCAGTTAGAATGGCAATCATTAAGAAGTCAGGAAACAACAGGTGTTGGAGAGGATGTGGAGAAATAGGAACACTTTTACACTGTTGGTGGGATAGTAAACTAGTTCAACCATTATGGAAAACAGTATGGCAATTCCTCAAGGATCTAGAACTAGATGTACCATATGACCCAGCCATCCCACTACTGGGTATATACCCAAAGGATTATAAATTAGTCTACTACAAAGACACATGCACACGTATGTTTATTGCGGCACTATTCACAATAGCAAAGACTTGGAATCAACCCAAATGTCCATCTGTGACAGACTGGATTAAGAAAATGTGGCACATATACACCATGGAATACTATGCAGCCATAAAAAAGGATGAGTTTGCGTCCTTTGTAGGGACATGGATGCAGCTGGAAACCATCATTCTTAGCAAACTATCACAAGAAGAGAAAACCAAACACCGCATGTTCTCACTCATAGGTGGGAACTGAACAATGAGATCACTTGGACTCGGGAAGGGGAACATCACACACTGGGGTCTATCATGGGGAGGGGGGAGGAGGGAGGGATTGCATTGGGGAGTTATACATGATATAAATGATGAATTGATGGGTGCTGACGAGTTGATGGGTGCAGCACACCAACATGGCATAAGTACACATATGTAACAAACCTGCACGTTATGCACATGTACCCTAGAACTTAAAGTATAATAAAAAAAAAAAAAAAAAAAAAAAATAAATAAATAAATAAATAAATTATCAAAAGTAACACAAGAAGAAAAAAAAAAAATAAAAAAATAAAACTATTTTTGCATTTAATTTACTTTATATACATAGAAAATATAAATATACTTACATACCTGAGTCAAAATAATGTATGTATATATTTTCTAAGCCCTATGTGTGATAATAACTCAATAAACATTTTGGAGTGTTAAAAAAAAAAAAAAAAAAAAAAAAAACGTGAAAGAAGCTTTCTGAGAAACTTCTTTCTGATCTGTGAGTTCACCTCACAGACTTATAACTTAAACCTCAGGAAGCAGTTTGCTATCACTCTTTTCGTGGAATCTTTCAAGTGATACTTGGGAGCCCATAGGGGCCCATGGTGAAAAAGGAAATCTCCTCACATAATAACCAGAGAGAAGCTTTCTAGAGATTGCTTTCTGATGTGTGACTTCATCTCACAGAGTTCCACCCTTCCCTTCTTGGAACAGTTTGCTAACACTGTTGTCCTGGATTCTGCAAAGTGATATTTGGGAGCTCATTGAGGGCTATGGTGAAAAAGCAAATATCCTCCCATAATAACTGGAGAGAAGCTCTCTGAGAAACTGCATTGCCATGTGTGAATGCAACTCACAGAGTTACACGTTTCTCTTCAGTGATCCGTTTGCTAACACAGTTTTCTAGAAATCTGCAATTAGATACTTCATAGCGCAATGAAGCTTACGGTGACAAAGGAAATATACTCAGTTGAAAACTAGAAAGAAGCTTTCTTAGAAACTTCTTGGTGATGTGTGAATTCATCTCACAGAGTTACACTTATGTTTCGTGGAGCAGTCCATTAACACTGTCTTTGAGGAAACTGAGAAGGGCTTCTTTGCATCGCATTGAGGCCTACGCTGAGAAAGGAAATTTCATCCGTTCAAAACGTGAAAGAAGCTTTCTGAGAAACTTCTTTCTGATCTGTGAGTTCACCTCACAGACTTATAACTTAAACCTCAGGAAGCAGTTTGCTATCACTCTTTTCGTGGAATCTTTCAAGTGATACTTGGGAGCCCATAGGGGCCCATGGTGAAAAAGGAAATCTCCTCACATAATAACCAGAGAGAAGCTTTCTAGAGATTGCTTTCTGATGTGTGACTTCATCTCACAGAGTTCCACCCTTCCCTTCTTGGAACAGTTTGCTAACACTGTTGCCCTGGATTCTGCAAAGTGATATTTGGGAGCTCATTGAGGGCTATGGTGAAAAAGCAAATATCCTCCCATAATAACTGGAGAGAAGCTCTCTGAGAAACTGCATTGCCATGTGTGAATGCAACTCACAGAGTTACACGTTTCTCTTCAGTGATCAGTTTGCTAACACAGTTTTCTAGAAATCTGCAATTAGATACTTCATAGCGCAATGAAGCTTACGGTGACAAAGGAAATATACTCAGTTGAAAACTAGAAAGAAGCTTTCTTAGAAACTTCTTGGTGATGTGTGAATTCATCTCACAGAGTTACACTTATGTTTCGTGGAGCAGTCCATTAACACTGTCTTTGAGGAAACTGAGAAGGGCTTCTTTGCATCGCATTGAGGCCTACGCTGAGAAAGGAAATTTCATCCGTTCAAAACGTGAAAGAAGCTTTCTGAGAAACTTCTTTCTGATCTGTGAGTTCACCTCACAGACTTATAACTTAAACCTCAGGAAGCAGTTTGCTATCACTCTTTTCGTGGAATCTTTCAAGTGATACTTGGGAGCCCATAGGGGCCCATGGTGAAAAAGGAAATCTCCTCACATAATAACCAGAGAGAAGCTTTCTAGAGATTGCTTTCTGATGTGTGACTTCATCTCACAGAGTTCCACCCTTCCCTTCTTGGAACAGTTTGCTAACACTGTTGCCCTGGATTCTGCAAAGTGATATTTGGGAGCTCATTGAGGGCTATGGTGAAAAAGCAAATATCCTCCCATAATAACTGGAGAGAAGCTCTCTGAGAAACTGCATTGCCATGTGTGAATGCAACTCACAGAGTTACACGTTTCTCTTCAGTGATCAGTTTGCTAACACAGTTTTCTAGAAATCTGCAATTAGATACTTCATAGCGCAATGAAGCTTACGGTGACAAAGGAAATATACTCAGTTGAAAACTAGAAAGAAGCTTTCTTAGAAACTTCTTGGTGATGTGTGAATTCATCTCACAGAGTTACACTTATGTTTCGTGGAGCAGTCCATTAACACTGTCTTTGAGGAAACTGAGAAGGGCTTCTTTGCATCGCATTGAGGCCTACGCTGAGAAAGGAAATTTCATCCGTTCAAAACGTGAAAGAAGCTTTCTGAGAAACTTCTTTCTGATCTGTGAGTTCACCTCACAGACTTATAACTTAAACCTCAGGAAGCAGTTTGCTATCACTCTTTTCGTGGAATCTTTCAAGTGATACTTGGGAGCCCATAGGGGCCCATGGTGAAAAAGGAAATCTCCTCACATAATAACCAGAGAGAAGCTTTCTAGAGATTGCTTTCTGATGTGTGACTTCATCTCACAGAGTTCCACCCTTCCCTTCTTGGAACAGTTTGCTAACACTGTTGCCCTGGATTCTGCAAAGTGATATTTGGGAGCTCATTGAGGGCTATGGTGAAAAAGCAAATATCCTCCCATAATAACTGGAGAGAAGCTCTCTGAGAAACTGCATTGCCATGTGTGAATGCAACTCACAGAGTTACACGTTTCTCTTCAGTGATCAGTTTGCTAACACAGTTTTCTAGAAATCTGCAATTAGATACTTCATAGCGCAATGAAGCTTACGGTGACAAAGGAAATATACTCAGTTGAAAACTAGAAAGAAGCTTTCTTAGAAACTTCTTGGTGATGTGTGAATTCATCTCACAGAGTTACACTTATGTTTCGTGGAGCAGTCCATTAACACTGTCTTTGAGGAAACTGAGAAGGGCTTCTTTGCATCGCATTGAGGCCTACGCTGAGAAAGGAAATTTCATCCGTTCAAAACGTGAAAGAAGCTTTCTGAGAAACTTCTTTCTGATCTGTGAGTTCACCTCACAGACTTATAACTTAAACCTCAGGAAGCAGTTTGCTATCACTCTTTTCGTGGAATCTTTCAAGTGATACTTGGGAGCCCATAGGGGCCCATGGTGAAAAAGGAAATCTCCTCACATAATAACCAGAGAGAAGCTTTCTAGAGATTGCTTTCTGATGTGTGACTTCATCTCACAGAGTTCCACCCTTCCCTTCTTGGAACAGTTTGCTAACACTGTTGCCCTGGATTCTGCAAAGTGATATTTGGGAGCTCATTGAGGGCTATGGTGAAAAAGCAAATATCCTCCCATAATAACTGGAGAGAAGCTCTCTGAGAAACTGCATTGCCATGTGTGAATGCAACTCACAGAGTTACACGTTTCTCTTCAGTGATCAGTTTGCTAACACAGTTTTCTAGAAATCTGCAATTAGATACTTCATAGCGCAATGAAGCTTACGGTGACAAAGGAAATATACTCAGTTGAAAACTAGAAAGAAGCTTTCTTAGAAACTTCTTGGTGATGTGTGAATTCATCTCACAGAGTTACACTTATGTTTCGTGGAGCAGTCCATTAACACTGTCTTTGAGGAAACTGAGAAGGGCTTCTTTGCATCGCATTGAGGCCTACGCTGAGAAAGGAAATTTCATCCGTTCAAAACGTGAAAGAAGCTTTCTGAGAAACTTCTTTCTGATCTGTGAGTTCACCTCACAGACTTATAACTTAAACCTCAGGAAGCAGTTTGCTATCACTCTTTTCGTGGAATCTTTCAAGTGATACTTGGGAGCCCATAGGGGCCCATGGTGAAAAAGGAAATCTCCTCACATAATAACCAGAGAGAAGCTTTCTAGAGATTGCTTTCTGATGTGTGACTTCATCTCACAGAGTTCCACCCTTCCCTTCTTGGAACAGTTTGCTAACACTGTTGCCCTGGATTCTGCAAAGTGATATTTGGGAGCTCATTGAGGGCTATGGTGAAAAAGCAAATATCCTCCCATAATAACTGGAGAGAAGCTCTCTGAGAAACTGCATTGCCATGTGTGAATGCAACTCACAGAGTTACACGTTTCTCTTCAGTGATCAGTTTGCTAACACAGTTTTCTAGAAATCTGCAATTAGATACTTCATAGCGCAATGAAGCTTACGGTGACAAAGGAAATATACTCAGTTGAAAACTAGAAAGAAGCTTTCTTAGAAACTTCTTGGTGATGTGTGAATTCATCTCACAGAGTTACACTTATGTTTCGTGGAGCAGTCCATTAACACTGTCTTTGAGGAAACTGAGAAGGGCTTCTTTGCATCGCATTGAGGCCTACGCTGAGAAAAGGAAATTTCATCCGTTCAAAACGTGAAAGAAGCTTTCTGAGAAACTTCTTTCTGATCTGTGAGTTCACCTCACAGACTTATAACTTAAACCTCAGGAAGCAGTTTGCTATCACTCTTTTCGTGGAATCTTTCAAGTGATACTTGGGAGCCCATAGGGGCCCATGGTGAAAAAGGAAATCTCCTCACATAATAACCAGAGAGAAGCTTTCTAGAGATTGCTTTCTGATGTGTGACTTCATCTCACAGAGTTCCACCCTTCCCTTCTTGGAACAGTTTGCTAACACTGTTGTCCTGGATTCTGCAAAGTGATATTTGGGAGCTCATTGAGGGCTATGGTGAAAAAGCAAATATCCTCCCATAATAACTGGAGAGAAGCTCTCTGAGAAACTGCATTGCCATGTGTGAATGCAACTCACAGAGTTACACGTTTCTCTTCAGTGATCAGTTTGCTAACACAGTTTTCTAGAAACCTGCAATTAGATACTTCATAGCGCAATGAAGCTTACGGTGACAAAGGAAATATACTCAGTTGAAAACTAGAAAGAAGCTTTCTTAGAAACTTCTTGGTGATGTGTGAATTCATCTCACAGAGTTACACTTATGTTTCGTGGAGCAGTCCATTAACACTGTCTTTGAGGAAACTGAGAAGGGCTTCTTTGCATCGCATTGAGGCCTACGCTGAGAAAGGAAATTTCATCCGTTCAAAACGTGAAAGAAGCTTTCTGAGAAACTTCTTTCTGATCTGTGAGTTCACCTCACAGACTTATAACTTAAACCTCAGGAAGCAGTTTGCTATCACTCTTTTCGTGGAATCTTTCAAGTGATACTTGGGAGCCCATAGGGGCCCATGGTGAAAAAGGAAATCTCCTCACATAATAACCAGAGAGAAGCTTTCTAGAGATTGCTTTCTGATGTGTGACTTCATCTCACAGAGTTCCACCCTTCCCTTCTTGGAACAGTTTGCTAACACTGTTGTCCTGGATTCTGCAAAGTGATATTTGGGAGCTCATTGAGGGCTATGGTGAAAAAGCAAATATCCTCCCATAATAACTGGAGAGAAGCTCTCTGAGAAACTGCATTGCCATGTGTGAATGCAACTCACAGAGTTACACGTTTCTCTTCAGTGATCAGTTTGCTAACACAGTTTTCTAGAAACCTGCAATTAGATACTTCATAGCGCAATGAAGCTTACGGTGACAAAGGAAATATACTCAGTTGAAAACTAGAAAGAAGCTTTCTTAGAAACTTCTTGGTGATGTGTGAATTCATCTCACAGAGTTACACTTATGTTTCGTGGAGCAGTCCATTAACACTGTCTTTGAGGAAACTGAGAAGGGCTTCTTTGCATCGCATTGAGGCCTACGCTGAGAAAGGAAATTTCATCCGTTCAAAACGTGAAAGAAGCTTTCTGAGAAACTTCTTTCTGATCTGTGAGTTCACCTCACAGACTTATAACTTAAACCTCAGGAAGCAGTTTGCTATCACTCTTTTCGTGGAATCTTTCAAGTGATACTTGGGAGCCCATAGGGGCCCATGGTGAAAAAGGAAATCTCCTCACATAATAACCAGAGAGAAGCTTTCTAGAGATTGCTTTCTGATGTGTGACTTCATCTCACAGAGTTCCACCCTTCCCTTCTTGGAACAGTTTGCTAACACTGTTGTCCTGGATTCTGCAAAGTGATATTTGGGAGCTCATTGAGGGCTATGGTGAAAAAGCAAATATCCTCCCATAATAACTGGAGAGAAGCTCTCTGAGAAACTGCATTGCCATGTGTGAATGCAACTCACAGAGTTACACGTTTCTCTTCAGTGATCAGTTTGCTAACACAGTTTTCTAGAAACCTGCAATTAGATACTTCATAGCGCAATGAAGCTTACGGTGACAAAGGAAATATACTCAGTTGAAAACTAGAAAGAAGCTTTCTTAGAAACTTCTTGGTGATGTGTGAATTCATCTCACAGAGTTACACTTATGTTTCGTGGAGCAGTCCATTAACACTGTCTTTGAGGAAACTGAGAAGGGCTTCTTTGCATCGCATTGAGGCCTACGCTGAGAAAGGAAATTTCATCCGTTCAAAACGTGAAAGAAGCTTTCTGAGAAACTTCTTTCTGATCTGTGAGTTCACCTCACAGACTTATAACTTAAACCTCAGGAAGCAGTTTGCTATCACTCTTTTCGTGGAATCTTTCAAGTGATACTTGGGAGCCCATAGGGGCCCATGGTGAAAAAGGAAATCTCCTCACATAATAACCAGAGAGAAGCTTTCTAGAGATTGCTTTCTGATGTGTGACTTCATCTCACAGAGTTCCACCCTTCCCTTCTTGGAACAGTTTGCTAACACTGTTGTCCTGGATTCTGCAAAGTGATATTTGGGAGCTCATTGAGGGCTATGGTGAAAAAGCAAATATCCTCCCATAATAACTGGAGAGAAGCTCTCTGAGAAACTGCATTGCCATGTGTGAATGCAACTCACAGAGTTACACGTTTCTCTTCAGTGATCAGTTTGCTAACACAGTTTTCTAGAAACCTGCAATTAGATACTTCATAGCGCAATGAAGCTTACGGTGACAAAGGAAATATACTCAGTTGAAAACTAGAAAGAAGCTTTCTTAGAAACTTCTTGGTGATGTGTGAATTCATCTCACAGAGTTACACTTATGTTTCGTGGAGCAGTCCATTAACACTGTCTTTGAGGAAACTGAGAAGGGCTTCTTTGCATCGCATTGAGGCCTACGCTGAGAAAGGAAATTTCATCCGTTCAAAACGTGAAAGAAGCTTTCTGAGAAACTTCTTTCTGATCTGTGACGTTCACCTCACAGACTTATAACTTAAACCTCAGGAAGCAGTTTGCTATCACTCTTTTCGTGGAATCTTTCAAGTGATACTTGGGAGCCCATAGGGGCCCATGGTGAAAAAGGAAATCTCCTCACATAATAACCAGAGAGAAGCTTTCTAGAGATTGCTTTCTGATGTGTGACTTCATCTCACAGAGTTCCACCCTTCCCTTCTTGGAACAGTTTGCTAACACTGTTGCCCTGGATTCTGCAAAGTGATATTTGGGAGCTCATTGAGGGCTATGGTGAAAAAGCAAATATCCTCCCATAATAACTGGAGAGAAGCTCTCTGAGAAACTGCATTGCCATGTGTGAATGCAACTCACAGAGTTACACGTTTCTCTTCAGTGATCAGTTTGCTAACACAGTTTTCTAGAAATCTGCAATTAGATACTTCATAGCGCAATGAAGCTTACGGTGACAAAGGAAATATACTCAGTTGAAAACTAGAAAGAAGCTTTCTTAGAAACTTCTTGGTGATGTGTGAATTCATCTCACAGAGTTACACTTATGTTTCGTGGAGCAGTCCATTAACACTGTCTTTGAGGAAACTGAGAAGGGCTTCTTTGCATCGCATTGAGGCCTACGCTGAGAAAGGAAATTTCATCCGTTCAAAACGTGAAAGAAGCTTTCTGAGAAACTTCTTTCTGATCTGTGAGTTCACCTCACAGACTTATAACTTAAACCTCAGGAAGCAGTTTGCTATCACTCTTTTCGTGGAATCTTTCAAGTGATACTTGGGAGCCCATAGGGGCCCATGGTGAAAAAGGAAATCTCCTCACATAATAACCAGAGAGAAGCTTTCTAGAGATTGCTTTCTGATGTGTGACTTCATCTCACAGAGTTCCACCCTTCCCTTCTTGGAACAGTTTGCTAACACTGTTGCCCTGGATTCTGCAAAGTGATATTTGGGAGCTCATTGAGGGCTATGGTGAAAAAGCAAATATCCTCCCATAATAACTGGAGAGAAGCTCTCTGAGAAACTGCATTGCCATGTGTGAATGCAACTCACAGAGTTACACGTTTCTCTTCAGTGATCAGTTTGCTAACACAGTTTTCTAGAAACCTGCAATTAGATACTTCATAGCGCAATGAAGCTTACGGTGACAAAGGAAATATACTCAGTAGAAAACTAGAAAGAAGCTTTCTTAGAAACTTCTTGGTGATGTGTGAATTCATCTCACAGAGTTACACTTATGTTTCGTGGAGCAGTCCATTAACACTGTCTTTGAGGAAACTGAGAAGGGCTTCTTTGCATCTCATTGAGGCCTACGCTGAGAAAGGAAATTTCATCCGTTCAAAACGTGAAAGAAGCTTTCTGAGAAACTTCTTTCTGATCTGTGACTTTATCTCACAGGCTTATAACTTAAACTCAGGAAGCAGTTTGCTATCACTCTTTTCGTGGAATCTTGAAAGTGATACTTGGGAGCCCATAGGGGCCCATGGTGAAAAAGGAAATCTCCTCACATAATAACCAGAGAGAAGCTTTCTAGAGATTGCTTTCTGATGTGTGACTTCATCTCACAGAGTTCCACCCTTCCCTTCTTGGAACTGTTTGCTAACACTTTTGCCCTGGATTCTGCAAAGTGATATTTGGGAGCTCATTGAGGGCTATGGTGAAAAAGCAAATATCCTCCCATAATAACTGGAGAGAAGCTCTCTGAGAAACTGCATTGCCATGTGTGAATGCAACTCACAGAGTTACACGTTTCTCTTCAGTGATCAGTTTGCTAACACAGTTTTCTAGAAACCTGCAATTAGATACTTCATAGCGCAATGAAGCTTACGGTGACAAAGGAAATATACTCAGTAGAAAACTAGAAAGAAGCTTTCTTAGAAACTTCTTGGTGATGTGTGAATTCATCTCACAGAGTTACACTTATGTTTCGTGGAGCAGTCCATTAACACTGTCTTTGAGGAAACTGAGAAGGGCTTCTTTGCATCGCATTGAGGCCTACGCTGAGAAAGGAAATTTCATCCGTTCAAAACGTGAAAGAAGGCATTTGAGGGGCGGAGCAAGATGGCCGAATAGGAACAACTCCAGTCTCCAACTCCCAGCGCGAGCGACACAGAAGGACCGGTGATTTCTGCATTTTCAACTGAGGTACTGGGGTCATCTCACTAGGGAGTGCCGGACAATCGGTGCTGGTCAGCTGCTGCAGCCTGACCAGCGAGAGCTGAAGCAGGGCGAGGCATCGCCTCACCTGGAAGCGCAAGGGGGAAGGGGATCCGTTTTCCTAGCCAGGGGAACTGAGACACACAACACCTGGAAAATCGGGTAACTCCCACCCCAATACTGCGCTGTAAGCATACAGGCATTCCAGGAGAATATATCCCACACCTGGCCGGGAGGGTCCCACGCCCACGAAGCCTCCCTCACTGCTAACACAGCAGTCTGCCGCGATCTATCCGCAAGGCAGCAGCGAGGCTGGGGGAGGGGCGCCCGCCATTGCTGAGGCTTAAGTAGGTAAACAAAGCCGCTGGGAAGCTCGAACTGGGTGGAGCTCACAGCAGCTCAAGGAAGCCTGCCTGTCTCTGTAGTCTCCACCTCTGGGGACAGAGCACAGCTGAAGACCAACAGGGGAAGTAGCGGGAGCCGGTGCAGACGCGAACGACTCTGTCTGACAGCTTTGGGGAGAGCCGCGGATCTCCCAACGCGGAGGTTGAGATCTGAGAACGGACAGACTGCCTGCTCAGGTGTGTCCCTGACCCCTGAGTAGCCTAGCTGGGAGAAATCCCCCACTAGGGGCAGTCTGACACCCCACACCTCACAGGGTGGAGTACACCCCTGAGAGGACACTTCCAAAGGAAGAATCAGACAGGTACACTCGCTGTTCAGCAATATTCTATCTTCGGCAACCTCTGCTGCTGATACCCAGGCAAACAGGGTCTGGAGTGGACCTTAAGCAATCTCCAACAGACCAACAGAGAGTCCTTCTGACTGTCAGAAGGAAAACTATCAAACAGGAAGGACACCTATACCAAAACCCCATCAGTTCGTCACCACCATCAAAGACCAGAGACAGATAAAACCACAAAGATGGGGAAGAAGCAGGGCAGAAAAGCTGGAAATTCAAAAAATAAGAGCGCATCTCCCCCTGCAAAGGAGCGCAGCCCATCACCAGCAACGGATCAAAGCTGGTCAGAGAATGACTTGGACGAGAGGAGAGAAGAAGGCTTCAGTCCATCAAACTTATCAGAGCTAAAGGAGGAATTACGTACCCAGCGCAAAGAAACTAAAAATCTTGAAAAAAGAGTGGAAGAATTGACAGCTAGACTCATTAATGCAGAGAAGATCATAAACGAAATGACAGAGATGAAAACCATGACACGAGAAATACGTGACAAATGCACAAGCTTCAGTAACCGACTCGATCAACTGGAAGAAAGAGTATCAGCGATTGAAGATCAAATGAATGAAATGAAGCGAGAAGAGAAACCAAAAGAAAAAAGAAGAAAAAGAAATGAGCAAAGCCTGCAAGAAGTATGGGATTACGTAAAAAGACCAAATCTACGTCTGATTGGGGTGCCTGAAAGTGAGGGGGAAAATGGAACCAAGTTGGAAAACACTCTTCAGGATATCATCCAGGAGAACTTCCCCAACCTAGTAGGGCAGGCCAACATTCAAATTCAGGAAATACAGAGAACGCCACAAAGATACTCCTCCAGAAGAGCAACTCCAAGACACATAATTGCCAGATTCACCAAAGTTGAAATGAAGGAAAAAATCTTAAGGGCAGCCAGAGAGAAAGGTCGGGTCACCCACAAAGGGAAGCCCATCAGACTAACAGCAGATCTCTCGGCAGAAACTCTACAAGCCAGAAGAGAGTGGGGGCCAATATTCAACGTTCTTAAAGAAAAGAATTTTCAACCCAGAATTTCATATCCAGCCAAACTAAGTTTCATAAGTGAAGGAGAAATAAAATCCTTTACAGATAAGCAAATGCTTAGAGATTTTGTCACCACCAGGCCTGCCTTACAAGAGACCCTGAAGGAAGCCCTAAACATGGAAAGGAACAACCGGTACCAGCCATCGCAAAAACTTGGCAAAATGTAAAGACCATCGAGGCTAGGAAGAAACTGCATCAACTAACGAGCAAAATAACCAGTTAATATCATAATGGCAGGATCAAGTTCACACATAACAATATTAACCTTAAATGTTAATGGACTAAATGCTCCAATTAAAAGACACAGACTGGCAAACTGGATAAAGAGTCAAGACCCATCAGTCTGCTGTATTCAGGAGACCCATCTCACATGCAGAGACATACATAGGCTCAAAATAAAGGGATGGAGGAAGATCTACCAAGCAAATGGAGAACAAAAAAAAGCAGGGGTTGCAATCCTAGTCTCTGATAAAACAGACTTTAAACCATCAAAGATCAAAAGAGACAAAGAAGGCCATTACATAATGGTAAAGGGATCAATTCAACAGGAAGAGCTAACTCTCCTAAATATATATGCACCCAATACAGGAGCACCCAGATTCATAAAGCAAGTCCTTAGAGACTTACAAAGAGACTTAGACTCCCATACAATAATAATGGGAGACTTCAACACTCCGCTGTCAACATTAGACAGATCAACGAGACAGAAAGTTAACAAGGATATCCAGGAATTGAACTCATCTCTGCACCAAGCGGACCTAATAGACATCTATAGAACTCTCCACCCCAAATCAACAGAATATACATTCTTCTCAGCACCACATCGCACTTATTCCAAAATTGACCACATAATTGGAAGTAAAGTACTCCTCAGCAAATGTAAAAGAACAGAAATTATAACAAACTGTCTCTCAGACCACAGTGCAATCAAACTAGAACTCAGGACTAAGAAACTCAATCAAAACCGCTCAACTACATGGAAACTGAACAACCTGCTCCTGAATGACTACTGGGTACATAACGAAATGAAAGCGGAAATAAAGATGTTCTTTGAAACCAATGAGAACAAAGATACAACATACCAGAATCTCTGGGACACATTTAAAGCAGTGTGTAGAGGGAAATTTATAGCACTAAATGCCCACAAGAGAAAGCAGGAAAGATCTAAAATTGACACTCTAACATCACAATTAAAAGAACTAGAGAGGCAAGAGCAATCACATTCAAAAGCTAGCAGAAGGCAAGAAATAACTAAGATCAGAGCAGAACTGAAGGAGATAGAGACACAAAAAACCCTCCAAAAAATCAATGAATCCAGGAGTTGGTTTTTTGAAAAGATCAACAAAATTGACAGACCGCTAGCAAGGCTAATAAAGAAAAAAAGAGAGAGGAATCAAATAGATGCAATAAAAAATGATAAAGGGGATATCACCACTGACCCCACAGAAATACAAACTACCATCAGAGAATACTATAAACGCCTCTACGCAAATCAACTAGAAAATCTAGAAGAAATGGATAATTTCCTGGACACTTACACTCTCCCAAGGCTAAACCAGGAAGAAGTTGAATCCCTGAATAGACCAATAGCAGGCTCTGAAATTGAGGCAACAATTAATAGCCTACCCACCAAAAAAAGTCCAGGACCAGATGGATTCACAGCTGAATTCTACCAGAGGTACAAGGAGGAGCTGGTACCATTCCTTCTGAAACTATTCCAATCAATAGAAAAAGAGGGAATCCTCCCTAACTCATTTTATGAGGCCAACATCATCCTCATACCAAAGCCTGGCAGAGACACAACAAAAAAAGAGAATTTTAGACCAATATCCCTGATGAACATTGATGCAAAAATCCTCAATAAAATACTGGCAAACCGGATTCAGCAGCACATCAAAAAGCTTATC
The DNA here is from genome assembly GCF_007565055.1 of Rhinopithecus roxellana. Lineage (NCBI taxonomy): Eukaryota > Metazoa > Chordata > Mammalia > Primates > Cercopithecidae > Rhinopithecus > Rhinopithecus roxellana. The sequence continues at coordinate 92,642,701 of NC_044565.1, forward strand.
CACCATGATCAAGTGGGCTTCATCCCTGGGATGCAAGGCTGGTTCAACATTCGCAAATCAATAAACGTAATCCAGCATATAAACAGAACCAAAGACAAGAACCACATGATTGTCTCAATAGATGCAGAAAAGGCTTTTGACAAAATTCAACAGCCCTTCATGCTAAGAACGCTCAATAAATTCGGTATTGATGGAACGTACCTCAAAATAATAAGAGCTATTTATGACAAACCCACAGCTAATATCATACTGAATGGGCAAAAACTGGAAAAATTCCCTTTGAAAACTGGCACAAGACAGGGATGCCCTCTCTCACCACTCCTATTCAACATAGTGTTGGAAGTTCTGGCTAGGGCAATCAGGCAAGAGAAAGAAATCAAGGGTATCCAGTTAGGAAAAGAAGAAGTCAAATTGTCCCTGTTTGCAGATGACATGATTGTATATTTAGAAAACCCCATCGTCTCAGCCCAAAATCTCCTTAAGCTGATAAGCAACTTCAGCAAAGTCTCAGGATACAAAATTAATGTGCAAAAATCACAAGCATTCTTATACACCAGCAACAGACAAGCAGAGAGCCAAATCAGGAATGAACTTCCATTCACAATTGCCTCAAAGAGAATAAAATACCTAGGAATCCAGCTTACAAGGGATGTCAAGGACCTCTTCAAGGAGAACTACAAACCACTGCTCAGTGAAATCAAAGAGGACACAAACAAATGGAAGAACATACCATGCTCATGGATAGGAAGAATCAATATCGTGAAAATGGCCATACTCCCCAAGGTTATTTATAGATTCAATGCCATCCCCATCAAGCTACCAATGACTTTCTTCACAGAATTGGAAAAAAACTGCTTTAAAGTTCATATGGAACCAAAAAAGAGCCCGCATTGCCAAGACAATCCTAAGTCAAAAGGACAAAGCTGGAGGCGTCACGCTACCTGACTTCAAACTATACTACAAGGCTACAGTAACCAAAACAGCATGGTACTGGTACCAAAACAGAGATATAGACCAATGGAACAGAACAGAGTCCTCAGAAATAATACCGCACATCTACAGCCATCTGATCTTTGACAAACCTGAGAGAAACAAGAAATGGGGAAAGGATTCCCTATTTAATAAATGGTGCTGGGAAATTGGCTAGCCATAAGTAGAAAGCTGAAACTGGATCCTTTCCTTACCCCTTATACGAAAATTAACTCAAGATGGATTAGAGACTTAAATGTTAGACCTAATACCATCAAAACCCTAGAAGAAAATCTAGGTAGTACCATTCAGGACATAGGCATGGGCAAGGACTTCATGTCTAAAACACCAAAAGCAACGGCAGCAAAAGCCAAAATTGACAATGGGATCTAATTAAACTAAAGAGCTTTTGCACAGCAAAAGAAACTACCATCAGAGTGAACAGGCAACCTACAGAATGGGAGAAAATTTTTGCAACCTACTCATCTGACAAAGGGCTAATATCCAGAATCTACAAAGAACTCAAACAAATATACGAGAAAAAAACAAACAACCCCATCAAAAAGTGGGGAAAGGATATGAACAGACATTTCTCAAAAGAAGATATTCATACAGCCAACAGACACATGAAAAAATGCTCATCATCACTGGCCATCAGAGAAATGCAAATCAAAACCACAATGAGATACCATCTCACACCAGTTAGAATGGCAATCATTAAGAAGTCAGGAAACAACAGGTGTTGGAGAGGATGTGGAGAAATAGGAACACTTTTACACTGTTGGTGGGATTGTAAACTAGTTCAACCATTATGGAAAACAGTATGGCAATTCCTCAAGGATCTAGAACTAGATGTACCATATGACCCAGCCATCCCACTACTGGGTATATACCCAAAGGATTATAAATTAGTCTACTACAAAGACACATGCTACACGTATGTTTATTGCGGCACTATTCACAATAGCAAAGACTTGGAATCAACCCAAATGTCCATCTGTGACAGACTGGATTAAGAAAATGTGGCACATATACACCATGGAATACTATGCAGCCATAAAAAAGGATGAGTTTGCGTCCTTTGTAGGGACATGGATGCAGCTGGAAACCATCATTCTTAGCAAACTATCACAAGAAGAGAAAACCAAACACCGCATGTTCTCACTCATAGGTGGGAACTGAACAATGAGATCACTTGGACTCGGGAAGGGGAACATCACACACTGGGGTCTATCATGGGAGGGGGGAGGGGGAGGAGGGAGGGATTGCATTGGGGAGTTATACATGATATAAATGATGAATTGATGGGTGCTGACGAGTTGATGGGTGCAGCACACCAACATGGCATAAGTACACATATGTAACAAACCTGCACGTTATGCACATGTACCCTAGAACTTAAAGTATAATAAAAAAAAAAAAAAAAAAAAATAAATAAATAAATAAATAAATTATCAAAAGTAACACAAGAAGAAAAAAAAAAAATAAAAAATAAACTATTTTTGCATTTAATTTACTTTATACATAGAAAATATAAATATACTTACATACCTGAGTCAAAATATGTATGTATATTTTCTAAGCCCTATGTGTGATAATAACTCAATAACATTTTGGAGTGTTAAAAAAAAAAAAAAAAAAAAAAAACGTGAAAGAAGCTTTCTGAGAAACTTCTTTCTGATCTGTGAGTTCACCTCACAGACTTATAACTTAAACCTCAGGAAGCAGTTTGCTATCACTCTTTTCGTGGAATCTTTCAAGTGATACTTGGGAGCCCATAGGGGCCCATGGTGAAAAAGGAAATCTCCTCACATAATAACCAGAGAGAAGCTTTCTAGAGATTGCTTTCTGATGTGTGACTTCATCTCACAGAGTTCCACCCTTCCCTTCTTGGAACAGTTTGCTAACACTGTTGTCCTGGATTCTGCAAAGTGATATTTGGGAGCTCATTGAGGGCTATGGTGAA
>NC_044565.1:92645735-92663512 GCF_007565055.1 Rhinopithecus roxellana
GAGAAAGGATATATCCACAGATGAAGACTAGAAAGAAGCATTCTTAGAAACTTCTTGGTGATGTGTGAATTCAAATCACAGAGTTCCACTTATGTTTCGTGGAGCAGTCCATTAACACTGTCTTTGAGGAAACTGAGAAGGGCTTCCTTGGATCACTACGAGGCCTACGGTGATAAAGGAAATTTCATCCGATCCAAACGTGAAAGAAGCTTTCTGAGAAACTTCTTTCTGATCTGTGAGTTCATCTCACAGACTTATAACTTACACTTCAGGAAGCAGTTTGCTAACACTCTTTTCGTGGAATCTGGAAAGTGATATTTGGGAGCCCATAGGGGCCCAGGGTGAAAAAGGAAATATCCTCATAATAACTAGAGAGAAGCTTTCTGAGAGATTACTTTCTGATGTGTGACTTCATCACACAGAGTTCCACCCTTCCCTTCTTGGAACAGTTTGCTAACACTGTTGTCGTGGATTCCTCAAAGATATAATTGCGAGCTCATTGAGGGCTATGGTGAAAAAGGAAATATCCTCAGATCAAAACTGGAAAGAAGCCTTCTGAGAAACTGCATTTGCATGTGTGAATGCGACTCACAGAGTTACACGTTTCTCTTCAGTGATCAGATGGCTAACTAAGTTTTCCGGAAATCTGCAATGGGATACCTCTTAGCGCAATGAAGCTTACGGTGACAAAGAAATTATCCTCAGATGAAAACTAGAAAGAAGCTTTCTTAGAAACTTCTTGGTGATGTGTGAATTCATCTACAAATTTACACTTCTGATTCTTGGAACCGTCCATTAACACTGTCTCTGAGGAACCTGAGAAGGGCTTCTATGGATCGCATTGAGGGCTATGCTGTTAAAGGAAATTTCATCAGTTCAAAAGGTGAAAGAAGCTTTCTTCCTGAGAAACTACTTTCTGTCTGTGAGTTCATCTCAGAGCCTTATAACTTAGACTTCAAGAAGCAGTATGCTAACAACTCTTTTCGTGGAATCTGGAAAGTGATATTTGGGATCCGATAGGGGCCCATGATGAAAAAGGAAATGTCCTCAAATATAAACTAGAGACAAGCCGCTGAGAGATTGCTTTCTGATGTGTGACTTCATCACACAGATTTCCACACTTGCCCTTCTTGGAACACTTTGCTAACACTGTTGTCGTGGATTTTGCAAAGGTATACTTGGGAGCTCATTGAGGGCTATGGTGAAAAAAGGAAATACCCTCACCTAATAACTAAAGACAAGCTTTCTGAGAAACAGCATTGACATGTGTGAATGCAACTTACATAGTCAAACGTTCTCTTCAGTCATCAGTTTGTTACACAGCTTTCTTGAAATCTGCAATTGGATACTTCATACTGCAATGAAAGTTGCGGTGAGAAAGGAAATATCCATAGATGAAAACTAGAAAAAACTTTCCTAGAAACATCTTGGTGATGTGTGAATTCATCTCACAGAGTTACACTTATGTTTCCTGGAGCAGTCCGTTAACACTGTCTTTGAGGAACCTGAGAAGGGCTTCCTTGGATCGCATTGAGGCCTACGTGGATAAGGAAATTGCATCCGTTCAAAACGTGAAAGAAGCTTTCTGAGAAACTTCTTTCTGATTTGTGAGTTCATCTCACAGACTTATAACTTAGACTTCAGGAAGCAGTTTGCTAACACTCTTTTCGTGGAATCTGGAAAGTGATATTTGGGAGCCCATAAGGGCCCATGGTGAAAAAGGAAATCTGCTCACATGATAACTAGACAAAAGCTTTCTGAGAGATTGCTTTCTGATGTGTGACTTCATCACACAGAGTTCCACCCTTCCCTTCTTGGAACAGTTTGCTAACACTGTTGGTCGTGGATTCTGCCAAGGTATATTTGGGAGCTCATTGAGGGATATGGTGAGAAAGGAATATCCTCAGATCAAAACTGAAAGACGCCTACTGAGAAACTGCATTGCCATGTGTGAAAGCAACTCACAGAGTTACACGTCTCTCTTCAGTGATCAGTTTGCTAACTAAGTTTTCTGGAAATCTGCAATGGGATACCTCTTAGCGCAATGAAGCTTACGGTGATAAAGGAAACATCCACAGATGAAAACTAGAAAGAAGCTTCTTAGAAACTTCTTGGTGATGTGTGAATTCATCCCACATAGTTACACTTATGTTTCGTGGAGCAGTACATTAACACTGTCCTTGAGGAACCTGAGATGGGATTCCTTTGGATCGCTTTGAGGCCTACGCTGATAAAGGAAATTTCTTCCGTTCAAAACGTGAAGAGCTTTCTGAGAAACTTCTTTCTGATCTAGTGAGTTCATCTCACAGAAGTATAACTTAGACTTCAGGAAGCAGTTTGCTAACACTCTTTTCGTGGAATCTGGAAAGTGATATTTGGGAGCCCATAGGGGCCCATGGTGAAAAAGGAAATCTGCTCACATGATAACTAGACAAAAGGTTTCTTGAGAGATTGCTTTCTGATGTGTGACTTCATCACACAGAGTTCCACCCATTCCCTTCTTGGAACACTGTGCTAACTTCCGTTGTGGAGTCTTCAGAGGTGTTTTTGGGAGCTCATTGAGGGCTATGGTGAAAAAGGAAATATCCTCACATCATAACTAAAGAGAAGATTTCTGAGAAACTGCATTGCTGTGTGTGAATGCGAAGTCACAGAGTTACACGTTTCTCTTCAGTGATCAGTTTGTTAACACAGTTTTCTGGAAATCGGCGATTAGATACTTCATAGCGCAAAGAACCTTGTGGTGACAAAGGAAATATCCACAGATGAAAACTAGAAAGAAGCTTTCTTAGAAACTTCCTGGTGATGAGTGAATTCATCTCACAGAGTTACACATATGTTTCGAGGCGCAGTCAATTAACACTGTCTTGGAGGAACCTGAAAAGGGCTTCCTTGGATCGCTTTGAGGCCTACGCTGATATACGAAATTTCATCCGTTCTAAAACGTGAAAGAAGCTTGCTGAGAAACTTCTATCTAATCTGTGAGTTCATCTCACAGGCTTATACCTTAGACTTCAGGAAACAGTTTGCTAATACTCTTTTCGTGGATTCTGGAAAGTGATATTTGGGAGCTCACATGGGCTGATGGTGAAAAAGGAAATATCTTCACATAATAACTAGAGAGAAGCTTTCTGAGAGATTGCTTTCTGATGTCTGACTTCATCACACAGAGTTCCACCCTTCCTTTCTAGGAACAGTTTGCTAACACTGTTGTCGTGGATTCTGCAAAGTTATAATTGGGAGCCCATTGAGGGCAATGGTGAAAAAGGAAATATCCTCGCATAATAACTACAGAGAAGCTTTCTGAGAAACGGCATTGCCATGTGTGAATGCAACTCACAGACTTACACGTCTCTCTTCAGTGATCAGTTTGCTAACTAAGTTTTCTGGAAATCTGCAATGGGATACCTCTTAGCGCAATGAAGCTTACGGTGACAAAGGAAACATTAACAGATGAAAACTAGAAAGAAGCTTTCTTAGAAACTTCTTGGTGATGTGTGAATTCATCTCACATAGTTACACTTATGTTTCGTGGAGCAGTCCATTAAAACTGTCCTTGAGGAACCTGAGAAGGGATTCCTTCGATCGCCTTCAGGCCGACGCTGATAAAGGGAAATTTCATCCGTTCAAAACGTGAAAGAAGCTTTCTGAGAAACTTCTTTCTGATCTGTGAGTTCATCTCACAGACTTATAACTTAGACTTCAGGAAGCAGTTTACCAACACTCTTTTCCTGGAATCTGGAAAGTGATATTTGGGAGCCCATAGCGGCCATGGTGAAAAAGGAAATATCCTCACATAATAACCAGAGAGAAGCTTTCTGAGAGATTGCATTCTGATGTGTGACTTCATCACACAGAGTTCCACCCTTCCCTTCTTGGAACAGTATGCTAACACTGTTGTCGTGGATTCTGCAAAGGTATATTTGGGAGCTCATTGACAGATATGGTGAAAGAGGAAATATCCTCAGAACAAAACTGGAAAGAAGCATTCTGAGAAACTGCATTGCCGCGAGTGAACGCTCCTCACAGAGATACACGTTTCTCTTTAGTGATCAGTTTGCTAACTAAGTTTTCTGGAAATCTACAATTAGATACTTCATAGTGCAATGAACCTTACGGTGACAAAGGAAATATCCTCACATGAAAACTAGAAAGAAGCGTTCTAGAAACTTCTTGTGATGTGTGAATTCATCTCTCAGAGTTACACTTATGTTTCGTGGAGCAGTCCATTAACACTGTCTTTGAGGTATCTGAAAAGGGCTTCCTTGGAAAGCATTGAGGCCTACGCTGAGAAAGGAAATTTCATCATCCGTTCAAAACGTGAAAGAAGCTTTCTGAGAAACTTCTTTCTGATCTGTGAGTTCATCTCACAGACTCATAACTTAGACTTCAGGAAGCAGTTTGCTAGCACTCTTTTCGTGAATCTGGAAAGTGATATCTGGGAGCCCATAGGGGCCCATGGTGAAAAAGGAAACATCCTCACATAATAACTAGACAGAAGCTTTCTGAGAGATTGCTTTCTGATGTGTGACTTCATCACACAGAGTTCCACCCTCCCTTCTTGGAACACCTTGCTAACACTGTTGTCGTGGATTCTGCAAAAGCTATATTTGGGAGCTCATTGAGGGCTATGGTGAAAGAGGAAATATCCACATATCATAACTAAAGAGAAGCCTTCTGAGAAACTGCATTGCATAGTGTGAATGCACCTCACAGAGATTACACTTTTCTCTTCAGTGATCAGTTTGCAAACTAAGTTTTCTGGAAATCTGCAATGGGATACTCCTATCGCAATGAAGCTTATGTTGACAAAGGAAATAACCTCAGATGAAAACTAGAAAGAATGCTTTCTTAGAAACTTCTTGGTGATGTGTGAATTCATCTGACAGAGTTACACTCATGTTTCATGGAGCAGTCCTTTAACACTGTCTTTTGAGGAACCTGAGAAGGGCTTCCTTGGATCGCCTTTGAGGCATACAGCTGATAAAGGACATTTCATTCGTTCAAAACGTGAAAGAAGCTTTCTGAGAAACTTCTTTCTGATCTGTGAGTTCATCTCACAGACTTATAACTTAGACTTCAGGAAGCAGTTTGCTAAACTCTTTTCGTGGAATTTGGAAAGTGATATTTGGGAGCCCATACGGGCCCTGGTGAAAAAGGAAATATCCTCACATAATACTAGAGAGAAGCTTTCTGAGAGATTGCTTTCTGATGTGTGACTTCATCACACAGAGTTCCACCCTTCACTTCTTGGAACAGTTTGCTAACACTGTTGTCGTGGATTCTGCAAAGGTATATTTGGTGAAGCTCATTGAGGGCTATGTGGATAAAGGAAATATCCTCACATAATAACTAAAGAGAAGCTTTCTGAGAAACTGCATTGCCATGTGTGAATGCAACTCACAGAGTTACACAGTTCTCTTTCAGTGATCAGTTTGTTAACACAGTTTTCTGGAAATCTGCAATTAGATACTTCATAGCGCAATGAACCTTACGGTGACAAAGGAAATATCCACAGATGAAAACTAGAAAGAAGCTTTCTTAGAAACTTCTGGTGATGTGTGAATTCATCTCACAGAGTTACACTTATGTTTCGTGGAGCAGATCCATTAACACTGTCTTTGAGGAATCCTGAGAAGGGCTTCATTGATCGCATTGAGGCCTACGCTGAGAAAAGAATTTCATCCGTTCAAAACGTGAAAGAAGCTTTCTGAGACACTTCTTTCTGATCTGTGAGTTCATCTCACAGACTTATAACTTAGACTTCAGGAAGCAGTTGCTAACACTCTTTTCGTGGAATCTGGAAAGTGATATTTGGGGCCCATGGGGCCCATGGTGAAAAGGAAATATCCTCACATAATAACTAGAGAGAAGCTTTCTGAGAGATTGCTTTCTGATGTGTGACTTCATCACACAGAGTTCCACCCTTCCCTTCTTGGAACAGTTTGCTAACACTGTTGTCGTGATTCTGCAAGGTATATTTGGAGCTCATTGAGGGCTATGGTGAAAAAGGAAATATCCTCAGATCAAAACAGGAAAGAAGCCTTCTGAGAAACTGCATTGCCAGTGATGCAACTCACAGAGTTACAGTTTCTCTTGAGGATCAGTTTCTAACTAAGTTTTCTGGAAATCTGCATTAGATACTTCGTAGCGAAATGAACTTACGGTGACAAGGAAATATCCACAGATGAAAACTAGAAAGAAGCTTTCTTAGAAACTTCTTGGTGATGTGTGAATTCATCTCACAGAGTTACACTTATTTTCTGGAGAGTCCATTAATACTGTCCTTTGAGGAACTGAGAAGGGCTTCTTTGGATCGCATTGAGGTCTAGGCTGATAAAGGAAATTTCATCCGTTCAAAATCGTGAAAGAAGCTTTCTCAGAAACTTCTTTTCTGATCTGTGAGTTCATCTCACAGACTTATAATTTAGACTTCAGGAAGCAGTGTGCTAACACTCTTTTCGTGGTATCTGGAAAGTGATATTTGGGAGCCCATAGGGGACCATGGTGAAAAGGGAAATATCCTCACATAATAACTAGAGAGAAGCTTTCTGAGAGATTGCTTTCTGATGTGTGACTTCATCACACAACGTTCCCCTCTTCCCTTCTTGGAAGCAGTTTGCTAACACTGTTGTCGTGGATTCTGCAAAGGTATATTTGTGAGCTCATTGAGATCTGTGGTGAAAAAGGAAATATCCTCACATAATAACTAAAGAGAAGCTTTCTGAGAAACTGCATTGCCATGTGTTAATGCAACTCACAGAGTTACATGTTTCTCTTCAGTGATCAGTTTGTTAACACAGTTTTCTGGAAATCTGCAATTACATACTTCATAGCGCAATGAACCTTTACGGTTGACAAAGGAAATATCCACAGATGAAAACTAGAAAGAAGCTCTTCTTAGAAAACTCTTGGTGATATGTGAATTCATCTCACAGAGTTACACTTATGTGTCGTGGAGCAATCCATTAACACTGTCTTTGAGGAACCTGAGAGGGGCTTCATTGGATCGCTTTGAGGCCTACGCTGATAAAGGATATTTCATCCGTTCAAAACGTGAAAGAAGCTTTCTGAGTAACTGCTTTCTGATCGGTGAGTTCATCTCACAGACTTATAACTTAGACTTTAGGAAGCAGTTTGCTAACACTCTTTTCGCGGACACTGGAAAGTGATATTTGGGGGCCCATTGGGGCCCATGGTGAAAAAGGAAATATCCTCACGTAATAACTAGAGAGACGCTTTCAGAGAGATTGCTTTCTGATGTGTGTCTTCATCACACAGAGTTCCACCCTTCCCTTCTTGGAACAGTTTGCTAACACTGTTGTCGTGTATTCTGCAAGGTATATTTTGGAGCTCTTTGAGGGCTATGGTGAAAAAGGAAATATCCTCAGATCAAAACAGGAAAGAAGCCTTCTGAGAAACTGCATTGCCACCAGTGATTGCAACTCACGGAGTTACAAGTTTCTCTTCAGTGATCAGTTTGCTAACTAAGTTTTCTGGAAATCTGCAATTAGATACTTCATAGCGCAATGAACGTTATGGTGACAAAGGAAATATTCACAAATGAAAACTAGAAAGAAGCTTTCTTAGAAACTTCTTCTTGATGTGTGAATTCATCTCACAGAGTTACACTTATGTTTCGTGGAGCAGTCCATTAACACTGTCTTTGAGGAACCTGAGAAGGGCTTCGTTGGATCGTATTGAGGCCTACGCTGATAAAGGAAATTTCATCCGTTCAAAAAGAGAAAGAAGCATTCTGAGAAACTTCTTTCTGATCTGTGAGTTCATCTCACAGACTTATAACGTAGACTTCAGGAAGCAGTTTGCTAACACGCTTTTCGTGGAATCTGGAAAGTGATATTTGGGAGCCCATAGGGGCCCATTGTGAAAAAGGAAATATCCTCACATAATAACTAGAGAGAAGCTTTCTGAACGATTGCTTTCTGTTGTGTGACTTCATCACACAGAGTTACACCCTTCCCTTCTTGCAACAGTTTGCTAACACTGTTGTCGTGGATTCTGCAAAGGTATATTTGGGAACTCATTGAGGGCTATGGTGAAAAAGAAAACATCCTCAGATCAAAAATGGAAAGAATCCTTCGGAGAAACTGCATTTCCATGAGTGAATGCAACTCACAGAGTTACACGTTTCTCTTCAGTGATCAGTGTGCTAACTAAGTTTTCTGGAAATCTGCAATGGGATAGCTCTTACTGCAATGAAGCTTAAGATGACAAAGGAAATATCCTCAGATGAAAACTAGAAAGAAGCTTTCTTAGAAACTTCTTGCTGATGTGTGAATTCATCTCACAGAGTTACACTTACGTTTCGTGGAGCAGTCCATTAACACTGTCTTTGAGGAACCTGAGAAGGGCTTCCTTGGATTGCATTGCGGTCTAAGCTGATAAAGGAAATTTCATCCGTTCAAAACGTGAAAGAAACCTTCTGAGAAACTTTTTCTATTCTGTGAGTTCATCTCACAGACTTATAACTTAGACTTCACGAAGCAGTTGGCTAACACTGTTTTCGGGGAATCTGGAAAGTGATATTTGGGAGCCCATAGGGGCCTATGGTGAAAAAGGAAATATCCTCACATAATAACTAGAGAGAAGCTTTCTGAGAGATTGATTTCTGATGTGTGACTTCGTCACACAGAGTTCCACCCTTCCCTTCTGGAACAGTTTGTTAAAACTTTTGGCGTGGATACTACAAAGGTATATTTGGGAGCTCATTGAGGGCTCTGGTGAAAATGGAAATATCCTCACATAATAACTACAGAGAAGCTTTCTGAGAAACAGGATTGCCATGTTTGAATGCAACTCACAGAGTTACACTTTTCTCTTCAGTGATCAGTTTTTCAACACAGTTTTCTGTACATCTGCAGTTAGATTCTTCATAGCACAATGAACCTTACGGTGACAAAGGAAATATCCACAGATGAAAACTAGAAAGAAGCTTTCTTAGAAACTTCTTGGTTATGGGTGAATTCATCTCACAGAGTTACACTTATGATTCGTAGAGCAGTCCATTAACACTGTCTTTGAGGAACCTGAGAAGGGATTCCTTGGACCGCATTGAGGCCTACGCTGAGAAAGGAAATTTCATCCGTTCAAAACGTGAAGGAAGCTTTCTGAGAAACTTCTTTCTGATCTGTGAGTTCATCTCACAGACTTGTAACTTACACTTCAGGAAGCAGTTTGCTAAATCTCTTTTCGTGGAATCTGGAAAGTGATATTTGGGAGCCCATAGGGTCCCATGGTGAAAAGGAAATATCCTCACATAATAACTAGAGAGAAGCTTTCTGAGAGATTGCTTTCTGATGTGTGACTTCATCACACAGAGTTCCACCCTTCCCTCCTTGGAACAGTTTGCTAACACTGTTGTCGTGTATTCTGCAAAGGTATATTGGGGAGCTCATTGAGGGCTATGGTGAAAAAGGAAATATCCTCACATAATAACTAAAGAGAAGCGTTCTGAGAAACTGCATTGCCATGTGTGAATGCAACTCACAGAGTTACACGTTTCTCTTCAGTGATCAGTTTTTTAACACAGTTTTCTGAAAATCGGCAATTATATACTTCATAGCGCAATGAACCTGACGGTGAGAAAGGATATATCCACAGATGAAGACTAGAAAGAAGCATTCTTAGAAACTTCTTGGTGATGTGTGAATTCAAATCACAGAGTTCCACTTATGTTTCGTGGAGCAGTCCATTAACACTGTCTTTGAGGAAACTGAGAAGGGCTTCCTTGGATCACTACGAGGCCTACGGTGATAAAGGAAATTTCATCCGATCCAAACGTGAAAGAAGCTTTCTGAGAAACTTCTTTCTGATCTGTGAGTTCATCTCACAGACTTATAACTTACACTTCAGGAAGCAGTTTGCTAACACTCTTTTCGTGGAATCTGGAAAGTGATATTTGGGAGCCCATAGGGGCCCAGGGTGAAAAAGGAAATATCCTCATATAATAACTAGAGAGAAGCTTTCTGAGAGATTACTTTCTGATGTGTGACTTCATCACACAGAGTTCCACCCTTCCCTTCTTGGAACAGTTTGCTAACACTGTTGTCGTGGATTCCTCAAAGATATAATTGCGAGCTCATTGAGGGCTATGGTGAAAAAGGAAATATCCTCAGATCAAAACTGGAAAGAAGCCTTCTGAGAAACTGCATTTGCATGTGTGAATGCGACTCACAGAGTTACACGTTTCTCTTCAGTGATCAGATGGCTAACTAAGGTTTCCGGAAATCTGCAATGGGATACCTCTTAGCGCAATGAAGCTTACGGTGACAAAGAAATTATCCTCAGATGAAAACTAGAAAGAAGCTTTCTTAGAAACTTCTTGGTGATGTGTGAATTCATCTTACAAATTTACACTTCTGATTCTTGGAACCGTCCATTACCACTGTCTCTGAGGAACCTGAGAAGGGCTTCTATGGATCGCATTGAGGGCTATGCTGTTAAAGGAAATTTCATCAGTTCAAAAGGTGAAAGAAGCTTTCTGAGAAACTACTTTCTGATCTGTGAGTTCATCTCAGAGCCTTATAACTTAGACTTCAAGAAGCAGTATGCTAACACTCTTTTCGTGGAATCTGGAAAGTGATATTTGGGATCCGATAGGGGCCCATGATGAAAAAGGAAATGTCCTCAAATATAAACTAGAGACAAGCCGTCTGAGAGATTGCTTTCTGATGTGTGACTTCATCACACAGATTTCCACACTTCCCTTCTTGGAACACTTTGCTAACACTGTTGTCGTGGATTTTGCAAAGGTATACTTGGGAGCTCATTGAGGGCTATGGTGAAAAAGGAAATACCCTCACCTAATAACTAAAGACAAGCTTTCTGAGAAACAGCATTGACATGTGTGAATGCAACTCACATAGTCAAACGTTTCTCTTCAGTCATCAGTTTGTTAACACAGCTTTCTTGAAATCTGCAATTGGATACTTCATACTGCAATGAAAGTTGCGGTGAGAAAGGAAATATCCATAGATGAAAACTAGAAAAAACTTTCCTAGAAACATCTTGGTGATGTGTGAATTCATCTCACAGAGTTACACTTATGTTTCCTGGAGCAGTCCGTTAACACTGTCTTTGAGGAACCTGAGAAGGGCTTCCTTGGATCGCATTGAGGCCTACGTGGATAAAGGAAATTGCATCCGTTCAAAACGTGAAAGAAGCTTTCTGAGAAACTTCTTTCTGATTTGTGAGTTCATCTCACAGACTTATAACTTAGACTTCAGGAAGCAGTTTGCTAACACTCTTTTCGTGGAATCTGGAAAGTGATATTTGGGAGCCCATAAGGGCCCATGGTGAAAAAGGAAATCTGCTCACATGATAACTAGACAAAAGCTTTCTGAGAGATTGCTTTCTGATGTGTGACTTCATCACACAGAGTTCCACCCTTCCCTTCTTGGAACAGTTTGCTAACACTGTTGTCGTGGATTCTGCCAAGGTATATTTGGGAGCTCATTGAGGGATATGGTGAGAAAGGAAATATCCTCAGATCAAAACTGGCAAGACGCCTACTGAGAAACTGCATTGCCATGTGTGAAAGCAACTCACAGAGTTACACGTCTCTCTTCAGTGATCAGTTTGCTAACTAAGTTTTCTGGAAATCTGCAATGGGATACCTCTTAGCGCAATGAAGCTTACGGTGATAAAGGAAACATCCACAGATGAAAACTAGAAAGAAGCTTTCTTAGAAACTTCTTGGTGATGTGTGAATTCATCCCACATAGTTACACTTATGTTTCGTGGAGCAGTACATTAACACTGTCCTTGAGGAACCTGAGATGGGATTCCTTGGATCGCTTTGAGGCCTACGCTGATAAAGGAAATTTCTTCCGTTCAAAACGTGAAAGAAGCTTTCTGAGAAACTTCTTTCTGATCTGTGAGTTCATCTCACAGAAGTATAACTTAGACTTCAGGAAGCAGTTTGCTAACACTCTTTTCGTGGAATCTGGAAAGTGATATTTGGGAGCCCATAGGGGCCCATGGTGAAAAAGGAAATCTGCTCACATGATAACTAGACAAAAGGTTTCTGAGAGATTGCTTTCTGATGTGTGACTTCATCACACAGAGTTCCACCCTTCCCTTCTTGGAACACTGTGCTAACTCCGTTGTGGAGTCTTCAGAGGTGTTTTTGGGAGCTCATTGAGGGCTATGGTGAAAAAGGAAATATCCTCACATCATAACTAAAGAGAAGATTTCTGAGAAACTGCATTGCTGTGTGTGAATGCAAGTCACAGAGTTACACGTTTCTCTTCAGTGATCAGTTTGTTAACACAGTTTTCTGGAAATCGGCCATTAGAAACTTCATAGCGCAAAGAACCTTGTGGTGACAAAGGAAATATCCACAGATGAAAACTAGAAAGAAGCTTTCTTAGAAACTTCCTGGTGATGAGTGAATTCATCTCACAGAGTTACACATATGTTTCGAGGAGCAGTCAATTAACACTGTCTTGGAGGAACCTGAAAAGGGCTTCCTTGGATCGCTTTGAGGCCTACGCTGATATACGAAATTTCATCCGTTCAAAACGTGAAAGAAGCTTGCTGAGAAACTTCTTTCTAATCTGTGAGTTCATCTCACAGGCTTATAACTTAGACTTCAGGAAACAGTTTGCTAATACTCTTTTCGTGGAATCTGGAAAGTGATATTTGGGAGCTCACATGGGCCGATGGTGAAAAAGGAAATATCTTCACATAATAACTAGAGAGAAGTTTCTGAGAGATTGCTTTCTGATGTCTGACTTCATCACACAGAGTTCCACCCTTCCTTTCTAGGAACAGTTTGCTAACACTGTTGTCGTGGATTCTGCAAAGTTATAATTGGGAGCCCATTGAGGGCAATGGTGAAAAAGGAAATATCCTCGCATAATAACTACAGAGAAGCTTTCTGAGAAACGGCATTGCCATGTGTGAATGCAACTCACAGACTTACACGTCTCTCTTCAGTGATCAGTTTGCTAACTAAGTTTTCTGGAAATCTGCAATGGGATACCTCTTAGCGCAATGAAGCTTACGGTGACAAAGGAAACATTAACAGATGAAAACTAGAAAGAAGCTTTCTTAGAAACTTCTTGGTGATGTGTGAATTCATCTCACATAGTTACACTTATGTTTCGTGGAGCAGTCCATTAAAACTGTCCTTGAGGAACCTGAGAAGGGATTCCTTCGATCGCCTTCAGGCCGACGCTGATAAAGGAAATTTCATCCGTTCAAAACGTGAAAGAAGCTTTCTGAGAAACTTCTTTCTGATCTGTGAGTTCATCTCACAGACTTATAACTTAGACTTCAGGAAGCAGTTTACCAACACTCTTTTCCTGGAATCTGGAAAGTGATATTTGGGAGCCCATAGCGGCCATGGTGAAAAAGGAAATATCCTCACATAATAACCAGAGAGAAGCTTTCTGAGAGATTGCATTCTGATGTGTGACTTCATCACACAGAGTTCCACCCTTCCCTTCTTGGAACAGTATGCTAACACTGTTGTCGTGGATTCTGCAAAGGTATATTTGGGAGCTCATAGAGGGCTATGGTGAAAAAGGAAATATCCACACATAATAACTAAGGAGAAGCTTTCTGAGAAGCTGCATTGCCATGTGTGAATGCAACTCACAGAATTACACGTTTCTCTTCAATGATCATTGTGTTAACACAGTTTTCTGGAAATCTGCAATGAGATACTTCATAGCGCAATGAACCTTACGGTGACAAAGGAAATATCCACAGATGAAAACTAGAAAGAAGCTTTCTTAGAAACTTCTTGGTGATGTGTGACTTCATCACACAGAGTTCCACCCTTAACTTCTTGGAACAGTTTGCTAACACTGTTGTCGTGGATTCTGCAAAGGTATATTTGGGAGCTCATTGACAGATATGGTGAAAGAGGAAATATCCTCAGAACAAAACTGGAAAGAAGCATTCTGAGAAACTGCATTGCCGCGAGTGAACGCTCCTCACAGAGATACACGTTTCTCTTTAGTGATCAGTTTGCTAACTAAGTTTTCTGGAAATCTACAATTAGATACTTCATAGTGCAATGTACCTTACGGTGACAAAGGAAATATCCTCACATGAAAACTAGAAAGAAGCGTTCTTAGAAACTTCTTGGTGATGTGTGAATTCATCTCTCAGAGTTACACTTATGTTTCGTGGAGCAGTCCATTAACACTGTCTTTGAGGTATCTGAAAAGGGCTTCCTTGGAAAGCATTGAGGCCTACGCTGAGAAAGGAAATTTCATCCGTTCAAAACGTGAAAGAAGCTTTCTGAGAAACTTCTTTCTGATCTGTGAGTTCATCTCACAGACTCATAAATTAGACATCAGGAAGCAATTTGCTAGCACGCTTTTCGTGGAATCTGGAAAGTGATATCTGGGAGCCCATAGGGGCCCATGGTGAAAAAGAAAACATCCTCCCATAATAACTAGACAGAAGCTTTCTGAGAGATTGCTTTCTGAAGTGTGACTTCATCACACAGAGTTCCACCCTTCCCTTCTTGGAACACTTTGCTAGCACTGTTGTCGTGGATTCTGCAAAACTATATTTTGGAGCTCATTGAGGGCTATGGTGAAAGAGGAAATATCCACATATCAAAACTGGAAAGAAGCCTTCTGAGAAACTGCATTGCCATAAGTGAATGCACCTCACAGAGATACACGTATCTCTTCAGTGATCAGTTTGCAAACTAAGTTTTCTGGAAATCTGCAATGGGATACCTCTTAGCGCAATGAAGCTTATGGTGACAAAGGAAATAACCTCAGATGAAAACTAGAAAGATGCTTTCTTAGAAACTTCTTGGTGATGTGTGAATTCATCTGACAGAGTTACACTCATGTTTCATGGAGCAGTCCATTAACACTGTCTTTGAGGAACCTGAGAAGGGCTTCCTTGGATCCCTTTGAGGCATACACTGATAAAGGAAATTTCATTCGTTCAAAACGTGAAAGAAGCTTTCTGAGAAACTTCTTTCTGATCTGTGAGTTCATCTCACAGACTTATAACGTAGACTTCAGGAAGCAGTGTGCTAACTCTTTTTCGTGGAATTTGGAAAGTGATATTTGGGAGCACATAGGGGACAATGGTGAAAAAGGAAATATCCTCCCATAATAACTAAAGAGAAGCTTTCTGAGAGATTGCTTTCTGATGTGTGACTTCATCACACAGAGTTCCACCCGTCCCTTCTTGGAACAGTTGGCTAACACTGTTGTCGTGGATGTTGCAAAGGTATATTTGGGAGCATATTGAGGGCTACGGTGAAAAAAGGAAACATCCTCAGATCAAACTGGAAAGAAGCCTTCTGAGAAACTGCATTGCCATGAGGGAATGCACCATACAGAGATACACGTTTCTCTTCAGTGATCAGTTTGTTAACTAAGTTTTCTGGAAATCTGCAATTAGATAATTCATAGCGCAATGAACCTTATGGTGACAAAGGAAATATCCACAGATGAAAACTAGAAAGAAGCTTTCTTAGAAACTTCTTGATGATGTGTGAATTCATCTCAC
Organism: Rhinopithecus roxellana; assembly: GCF_007565055.1. Lineage (NCBI taxonomy): Eukaryota > Metazoa > Chordata > Mammalia > Primates > Cercopithecidae > Rhinopithecus > Rhinopithecus roxellana. The sequence continues at coordinate 92,661,249 of NC_044565.1, forward strand.
AGAGTTACACTTATGTTTGGTGGAGCAGTCCATTAACACTGTCTTGAGGTATCTGAAAAGGGCTTCCTTGGAAAGCATTGAGGCCTACGCTGATAAAGTAAATTTCATCCGTTCCAAACGTGAAAGAAGCTTTCTGAGAAACTTCTTTCTGATCTATGAGTTCATCTCACAGACTGATAACTTAGACTTCAGGAAGCAGTTGGCTAACACTCTTTTCGTGGAATCCGGAAAGTGATATCTCGGAGCCCATAGGGGCCCATGGTGAAAAAGGAAATATCCTCACATAATAACTAGAGAGAAGCTTTCTGAGAGATTGCTTTCTGATGTGTGACTTCATCACACAGACTTCCACCCTTCCCTTCTTGGAACAGTTTGCTAATACTGTTGTCATGGATTCTGCAAAGATATATTTGGGAGCTCATTGAGTTCTATGGTGAAAAAGGAAATATCCTCCTATAAGAACTAAAGAGAAGCTTTCTGAGAAACTGCATTGCCATGGGTGAATGCAACTCACAGAGTTACACGTTTCTCTTCGTTGATCAGGTTGTTAACATAGTTTTCTTGAAATCTGCAATTAGATACTTCATAGCGCAATGAACCTTACGGTGACTAAGGAAATATCCACAGATGAAAACTAGAAAGAAGCTTTCTTAGAAACTTCCTGGTAATGTGTGAATTCATCTCACAGAGTGACACTTATGTTTCGTGGAGCAGTCCATTAACACTGTCTTTGAGGAACCTGAGAAGGGCTTCCTTGTCTCGCATTGAGGCCTACGCTGATAAGGGAAATTTCATCCGTTCAAAACGTGAAAGAAGCTTCCTGAGAAACGTCTTTCTGATCTGTGAGTTCAATCTCACAGACTTATAACTTAGACTTCAGGAAGCTGTTTTGCGAAAACTCCTTTCCTGGAATCTGGAAATGATATTTGGGAGCCCATAGGGGCCCATGGTGAAAAAGGATATATCCTCACATAATAACTAGAGAGAAGCTTTCTGAGAGATTGCTTTCTGATGTGTTACTTCATCACACAGAGTTCCACCCTTCCCTTCTTGGAGCAGTTTCCTAACACTGTTGTCGTGGATTCTGCAAAGGTATATTTGGGAGCTCATTGAGGGCTATGGTGAAAAAAGAATTATCCTCACATAATAACTAAAGAGAAGCTTTCTGAGAAACTGGCAATTGCCATGTGTGAATGCACCTCACAGAGTTACACTTTCTCTTCATGTGATCAGATTTTTAACACAGTTTTTCTGGAAATCTGCAGTTAGATACTTCATAGCGCAATGAACTTACGGTGACAAAGGAAATATCCACAGATGAAAACTAGAAAGAAGCTTTCTTAGAAACTTCTTGGTGATGGCTGAATTCATCTCACAGAGTTACACTTATGTTTCGTGGAGCAGTCCATTAACACTGCCTTGAGGAACCTGAGAAGGGCTTCCTTGGATCGCATTGAGGCCTATGCTGAGAAAGGAAATTTCATCCGTTCAAAACGTGAAAGAAGCTTTCTGAGAAACTTCTTTCTGATCTGTGAGTTTATCTCACAGGTTTATAACCCAGACTTCAGGAAGCAGTTTGCTAACACTCTTTTCGTGGGTTCTGGAAAGTAATATTTGGGAGCCCATAGGGGCCATGGTGAAAAAATATATATCCTCACATAATAACTAGAGAGAAGTTTTCTGAGAGATTGCTTTCTGATGTGTGACTTCATCACACAGAGTTCCACCATTCCCTTCTTGGGACTGTTTGCTAACACTGTTGTCGTGGATTCTGCAAAGGTATATTTAGGAGCTCATTGAGATTTGCGATCTGTGAATTCATATCACAGAGTTAACAACTTAGAACTAGGAAAGCAGTTTTGCTAACACTCTTTGGGGAATGATGCAAAGTGATATTTGGGAGCCCTAGGGGCCCTAGGTGAAAAGGAAATATCCTCAGTAAAATTAGAGAGAAGTTTTGAGAGATTGCTTTCTGATGTGGGACTTCATCCACAGAGTTCCACCCCCCTTTTTGGAACAGTTGCTAACACTGTTGTCGTTAATCTGCAAGTGATATTTGGAGCTCAGGATGGCTATGTGAAAGGAAATATCCTCAGATCAAACGGAAAGAAGCCTTCTGAGAAACTGCATTTGCCAGTGTGAATGCAACCCACATACTTACACTTTTCTGCAATTGCCATGTGGTGAATGCAACCCACACTTTCATGGATGTCTGCCATGGATACTTCTTAGCGCAACGAAGCTTAAAGGGAGCAAAAGAAATA
>NC_044565.1:92663612-92669138 GCF_007565055.1 Rhinopithecus roxellana
AGAAGGATTCTCTGCACGGTTGTCTGAGGAAACTTCCTTATCCACCATGGGATTCAACGATATCCATGACATCACTTCGGAGATTCCACAAAATGAGTGCTAGCAAACTCCCCCAACCGAGGGTGGTGTAACACTGTGAAATGAATTCACAAGCACAAAGCCGTTTCTCAGAAAGTTTCTTCCTCTTTATCTGGGAGGACATTTCCTCTGTACTTCTACCACTCAAAACCATTCGAAATATCACTTCTCAGAATCCATGGAAACAGTCGTAGGGAACGGCTCCAAGAAATACTGGTGTAACTCTGAGTGATGAGGTAACACATAAGAAAGCAATTTCTCAGAAAGCTTCCTTAAGTATTTGATCTGAGGAGATTTGCTTCGTCCCCGTCAGCTGCATAGCGCTAAGAAATATCCCACTGCAGATTTCCAGAAAACAGTATTAGCAAACTGATCGCTGAAGAGAAACGTGTAACTCTGTCAGTTGGATTTTTACATCGATGTGCATTTTCCCAGAAGGCTTCTTTCCAGTTTTTATCTGAAGATATTTCCTTTTCCACCATAGCCCTCAATGAGCTCCTAAATATACCTTTGCAGAATCCACGACAACAGTGTTAGCAAACAGTCCCAAGAAGGGCATTGTGGAACTCTGTGTGATGAAGTCACACATCAGAAAGCAATCTCTCAGAAAACTTCTCTCTAGTTATTATGTGAGGATATTTTTTTTTCACCATGGCCCCTATGGGCTCCCAAATATTACTTTCCAGAACCCACGAAAAGAGTGTTAGCAAACTGCTTCCTGAAGTCTGGGTTATAAGCCTGTGAGATAAACTCACAGATCAGAAAGAAGTTTCTCAGAAAGCTTCTTTCAGGTTTTGAACGGATGAAATTTCCTTTCTCAGTGTAGGCCTCAATGCGATCCAAGGAAGCCCTTCTCAGGTTCCTCAAAGACAGTGTTAATGGACTGCTCCAAGAAACATAAGTGTAACTCTGTGAGATGAATTCAGCCATCACCAAGAAGTTTCTAAGAAAGCTTCTTTCTAGTTTTCATCTGTGGATATTTCCTTTGTCACCGCAAGGTTCATTGCGCTTTGAACTATCTAACTGCAGATTTCCAGAAAACTGTGTTAAAAATCTGATCACTGAAGAGAAACGTGTAACTCTGTGAGTTGCATTCACACATGGCAATGCAGTTTCTCAGAAAGCTTCTCTTTAGTTATTATGTGAGGATAATTCTTTTTTCACCATAGCCCTCAATGAGCTCCCAAATATACCTTTGCAGAATCCACGACAACAGTGTTAGCAAACTGTGCCAAGAAGGGAAGGTGAAACTCTGTGTGATGAAGTCACACATCAGAAAGCAATCTCTCAGAAAGCTTCTCTCTAGTGATTATGTGAGGATATATCCTTTTTCACCATGGGCCCCTATGGGCTCCCAAATATAACTTTCCAGATTCCACGAAAAGAGTGTTAGCAAACTGCTTCCTGAAGTCCAAGTTATAAGCCTGTGAGATAAAGTCACAGATCAGAAAGAAGTTTCTCAGAAAGGTTCTTTCACGTTTTGAACGGATGAAATTTCCTTTCTCAGCGTAGGCCTCAATGCGATCCAAGAAAGCCCTTCTCAGGTTCCTCTAAGACAGTGTTAATGGACTGCTCCACGAAACATAAGTGTAACTCCGTGAGATGAATTCACCCATCACCAAGAAGTTTCTAAGAAAGCTTCTTTCTAGTTTTCATCTCTGGATATTACCGTTGTCACTGTAAGTTTCATTGCGCTATGAAGTATCTAACTGCAGATTTCCAGAACTGTGTTAAAAATCTGATCACTGAAGAGAAACGTGTATCTCTGTGAGTTGCATTTACACATGGCAATGCAGTTTCTCAGAAAGCATCTCTTTAGTTATTATGTGAGGATATTTCATTTTCACCATAGCCCTCAATGAGCTCCTAAATATACCGTTGCAGAATCCACGACAACAGTGTTAGCAAACTGTCCCAAGAAGGGAAGGTGGAACTCTGTGTGATGAAGTCACACATCAGAAAGCAATCTCTCAGAAAGCTTCTCTAGTTATTATGTGAGGATATTTCCTTTTTCACCATGGGCCCCTATGGGCTCCCAAATATCACTTTCCAGATTCCACGAAAAAGGGTTAGCAAACTGCTCCCGAAGTCTAAGTTATAATCTGTGCGATGAACTCACAGATCAGAAAGAAGTTTCTCAGAAAGCTTCTTTCACGTTGTGAACGGATGAAATTTCCTTTCTCACGTAGGCCTCAATGCGATCCAAGGAAGCCCCTTCAGGTTCCTCAAAGACAGTGTTAATGGACTGCTCCACGAAACATAAGTGTAACTCTGTGAGATGAATTCACCCATCACCAAGAAGTTTCTAGGAAAGCTTCTTTCTAGTTTTCATCTCTGGATATTTCCTTTGTCACCGTAAGGTTCATTGCGCTATGAAGTATCTAACTGCAGATTTCCAGAAAACTGTGTTAAAAAACTGATCACTGAAGAGAAACATGTAACTCTGTGAGTTGCCTTCACACATGGCAATGCATTTTCTCAGAAAGTTTCTCTTTAGTTATTATGTGAGGATATTTCCTTTTTCACCACAGCCCTCAATGAGCTCCCAAATATACCTTTGCAGAATCCACGACAACAGTGTTAGCAAACTGTGCCAAGAAGGGAAGGGTGGAACTCTGTGTAATGAAGTCACACATCAGAAAGCAATCTCGCAGAACGCTTCTCTCTCGTTATTATGTGGGGATATGTCCTTTTTCACCATGGGCCCCTATAGGCTCCCAAATATCACTTTGCAGATTCCACGAAAAGAGTGTTAGCAAATCGCTTCCTGAGGAGTAACCTGTAACTCTGTGAGATGAATTCAGAGATCACAAAGAAGTTTCTCAGAAAGCTTCTTTCTCATTTCTGCCAGAGGATATTTCCTTTGTCCCCATTTTCTTCAAAGGGATCCTAAAATCAGTTCTTAGATTCCACACAAACAGGGCTAGGCACCGGCCCCACGAAATACAGGTGTAACTCAGTGGGTTGAATTCACACATCCCAAAGCGGTTTCTCAGAAAGCTTCTTTCTTGCTTAAGATGACGTTATTTGTGGTCTTTTTCACCATGGGTTCCTATGGGCTCCCAAATATAACTTTCCAGATTCCACGAAAAGACTCTTAGCAAACTGCTTCGTGAGGACTAAGTTGTAACTCTGTGAGATGAATTCACAGATCACAAAGAAGTTTCTCAGAAAGCTTCTTTCACGTTTTGAATTTATAATATATCATTTATCAGCCTACGCCTCAATGAGATGGAACGTAGCCCTTCTCAGGTTCCTCAAAGACAGTGTTAATGGACTGCTCCAGGAAACATAAGTGTAACTCTGTGAGATGAATTCACACATCACCATGGAGGTTCTAACAAAGTTTCTTTCTATTTTCCATCTGAGGGTATTTCCTTTATCACCCTAAGCTTCTGTGCGCTAAAAGTATCCCATTGCAGATTCAAGAAACTGAGTTAGCAAACTGATCACTGAAGAGAAACGTGTAACTCTGTGAGTTGCATTCACACATCGAAGTGCATTTTCCAGAGGCTTCTTTCCAGTTTTAATGTGAAGATATTTCCTTTTTCACCATTGCACTCAATGAGCTCACAAATATCACTTTGCAGAATCTGCTACAACAGTGTTAGCAACTGTTCAAGAAGGGAAGGGTGGAACTCTGTGTGATGAAGTCACACATCAGAAAGCAATCTCTCAGAAAGCTTCCGTCTGAGGAATTTCCTTTTTCAAAATGGGCCCCAATGGGCTCACAAATATCACTTTGAATATTCCACCACGAAAACAATGTTAGCAAACTCCTTCATGAGGACTAATTTGTAACTGTCTGAGATGAATTCTCAGATCACAAAGAAGTTTCTCACAAAGCTTCTTTCACATTTTGAAGTGATGATATTTCCCTTTTCAGCGTAGTCCTCAATGCGATGGAAAATACCTCTTCTCAGGTTCCTCAAAGACTGTGTTAATGGACTGTTCCAGGAAACATAAGTGTAACTCTATGAGATGAATTCACACATCACGAAGAAATTTCAAGGAAAGCTTCTTTCTAGTTTTCGTCTGAGCATATTTCCTTTGTCACCGTAAGCTTCATTGGGCTGAGAAGTATCAAATTTTACATTTCAAGAAACTGTGATAGCAACTGATCACTGAAGAGAAACGTGTAACTCTGTGAGTTGCATTCATACATCGAAGTGCATTTTCCCAGAAGGCTTCTTTCCAGTTTTTATCTGAAGATATTTCTTTTTTCACCATAGAACTCAATGAGCTCCCAAGTATGACTTTGCAGAATCCACGACAACAGTGTTAGCAAACTGTTCCAAGAAGGGAAGGGTGGAACTCTGTGTGATGAAGTCACACATCAGAAAGCAATCTCTCAGAAAGCTTCTCTCTAGTTATTATCTGAGGATATTTCCTTTTTCACAATGGTCCCCAATGGGCTTCCAAGTATTACTTTGCAGATTCCACGAAAAGAGTGTTAGCAAACTTCTTCCTGAAGACTAAGTTCTAACTCCGTGAGATGAATTCACACATCACCAAGAAGTTTCTAAGAAACCTTCTGTCTAGTTTTCATCTGTGGATATTACCTTTGTCACCATAAGCTTCATTGCACTAAGAAGTATGCCATTGCAGATTTCAAGAAAACTATGTTAGCAAACTGATCACTGGAGAGAAACGTGTAACTCTGTGAGTTGCATTCATACATCGAAGTGCATTTTCCCAGAAGGCTTCTTTCCAGTTTTTATCTGAAGATATTTCCTTTTTCACCATAGACCTCAATGAGCTCCCAAATATCACTTTGCAGGATCCACGACATAAGTGTTAGCAAACTGTTCCAAGAAGGGAAGGGTGGAACTCTGTGTGATGAAGTCGCACATCAGAAAGCAATCTCTCAGAAAGCTTCTCTCTAGTTATTCTCTGAGGATATTTCCTTTTTCACACGGGGCCCCAATTGGCTCCCAAATATCCCTTTGCAGATTCCAAGAAAAGAGTGTTAGCAACTGCTTCGTGAAGACTAAATTGTAACCCTGTGAGACGAATTCAGAGGTCACAAAGAGTTTCTCAGAGAGCTTCCTTCACGTTTTGAAGCGATGATATTTCCTTTATCAGCGTAGGCCTGAATGCGATGGAAAGTAGCCCTTCTCAGGTTCCTCAAAGATAGTGTAAATGGAATCTTCCAGGAAACATAAGTGTAACTCTGTGAGAGGAATTCACACATCACCAAGGAGGTTCTAGTAAAGCTTTCTAATTTCCATCTGAGCATATTTCCTTTGTCCCCGTAAGCTTCATTGTGCTAAGAAGTATCCCATTGCATATTTCAAGAAAACTGTGTTAGCAAACTGATTACTGAAGAGAAACGTGTAACTCTTTGAGTTGCTTTCATACATTGAAGTGCATTTTCGAAGAAGGGTTCCTTCCTGTTTGTATCTGAAGATATTGCTTTTTCACTATAGCACTCAAAAGCTCCCAAAT